>NW_020272863.1:702001-716642 GCF_003268045.1 Sipha flava | reverse complement strand
ATTTTTAATAATTTTCATAAATTTTACAATTTTTCATAAATTTTAAGTTTTTTCATTTTTTTTTTAAATTTTTCAATTTTTCATAAATTTATCAATTTTTAATAATTTTCATAAATTTTACAATTTTTTATAAATTTTATGTTTTGTCATTTTTTTCATAATTTTGCAATTTTTAATAATTTTCATTATTTTTACAATTTTTCATAAATTTTAAGTTTTGTCATTTTTTTCATAAATTTTTCAATTTTTCATAAATTTATCAATTTTTAATAATTTTCATAATTTTTACAATTTTTCATAAATTTTAAGTTTTGTCATTTTTTTTATAATTTTTCAATTTTTATAAATTTTTCAATTTTTCATTATTTTTCATTATTCGGGGTTGGTAATGATAAAAAAAAAATAATATCAATTTTTATTTTTCTTTATTGGTCATTACAACAATCGTTTCACAAACTGCGGAACTCAGTTAATATAATACAAAAATATAAAATAAATGGTTTGCAATTATTTTTTTTAATACAATTTAATATTAACATTACTTCAATGAAAGCTCTTGAAACATACAACAGGATACAATTATCATTACTTAATAACTCTCTGGACATAAAAAATTTAAAATCTTTAAAAAAAAAATGTATATAATAATTAAATCAGTACATGAAAATGTTTTTCAGTCTATAATATATATTACTTCATTGAAATTTATATCTAAAAATAATACTTGAGATAAGTATTTCGATTTTTGTTGTTTTAAATAATTTTTGTTCTGAGTCTTGAATTTATTGCATATTATCTGGAACCAATTTAATAAAATAGTATTGCTTGATAAATTCTGAAAAAATAAAAAATAAAAATATTTATAACAATGCAGTTTAAATATTTTATTTCTTATGAATAATGTAATTTAAGGGATAATGTATGTTATTAATAAGGAGTACCCTTGGCCCAAATAAATTCAAACAACCAGATAAATTTTTATAAAATTTTTGTACATTTTTTAAGAGGTTTTTTTCTTCAGAATAATGTATAATAATATGCAACTGATTTATCATAAATTGATCAGTCCAATGTTTGGCTGATTCAATAAATTTTTTTAAACATTACCTGTTAATTACCAGTTTTCATATGATTAAATTAGTTTTATAAAATATTATTGAATTAATTAGAAATTTAATTTTGTTTAAAAACGATTAATAATTTCATATTAACTGCATTTTAAAATAACATTTCATAATTCAATTATACTTCATAGAAGTGTAGATTGTTTAAAGCAGAGATTCCCAAACTATTTTTCTTTGTATACCACTTGCTAATTTTTTCTATTTAACATAGAACCCCTGGTATTAAATTTTTGTTATAACTCATCGTTGTGTTTTCAACAGTTTACATTGTTTACACAGAGCTACTCAGTTCAATAGGGTTTGCTGTGAGAAAACAATTTTGATTTAAAAAACCTGTTAAGTTTGTTTTGATAAATCTTTATTTTTTTTAATAGTGACAATACTTATTAATATTTTTAAAAATAAAAATTAGATCTAAAAACATAAAAAAAAAATTATAATTTTAATGGGAAGGGTGAATTTGATGCTTTGATATTCAACTTCCAATGTTTAGCTTCAAATCATTTAAGTTTAACCTTAAATCTTCTTTATCAGTTATTTCCAATCATTTTCTCTTTTTTATTAGAAGATTGGCAACCTTGTTAAAACCTTTTTCTACGAGGTATGATGACGGAAAAGCAATCAAAAACTTCCTTGCGATATTCCATAATGCAAGTTAAGTAATTGGTAGATCTTTTTGAAGCCAAAACTGCTGATATACATTTCTTTATTTCACCTCAAATTCTTCATTAGTACTTATTCCTATCAATTCATCTTGTACTACGACATCTGATTCTTCTATGTCGCCGTATGGATCGATAATTCACTGTAATATTTGCATCGTTAAAATATAAGTTCATGTGAAGGATATTTTAATTTTAAACATAGCCAAAATTTTGTCATTTTCGCAGTTTGTATGAGAGAAATTATAAAATTGAGAAAATACGCGTTATCCAATGGTTTACTCATTTCGTCAATTCTGACATAAAAATATGCAATGATTGACTTTGTTTTTATTAAATTCATATTATCACCTGGTACCTAGTTGCAAGTTAATTTCATCCATTTAAGCAAAAAAATCTGTTAAATAAGCCATATTTTCTTTCTTTAAATCATATTTTCTTTTAATATAGGATCTTAAGCATCTAAAGCTTCTGAAACACTATCAAAAAGTGAAACAAATCTTGTCAAACATAAGCCTTTCGACAGCCACCGTACTTCAGTTTGAAGTAATCAATGTAAGTTCTCATAATTTTCTTTACATAACCGTGCAAGCAAATAACCTGGAATTCAACGAATTACTCCAAATTTTATTTACTGCGTTTATGATAAATTGACCCCCTTCCCAGTTAGGTTAGAATCAACCCAAGGGGGAAATAGACAACTTTGGGAACCTCTGGTCTAAAGAGTAAAATTAAATTATAACTATAGGCTAATAAATATTTATTATATTATACTATTTAGATTACCTCATCTTTTACCATATATTTCTTGACATTGCCTAAGCTGTGCAATTTTGTTTCTGCATATATATCATCATAAATTACATACATGAAAATGTCAACATTGATAAATTTATATGTTCCCAATTTAATGACTGAATCAACCAAATCCAATATATTTGATTCAATCGAACTAAAGAAGTCATCTATTAAATCATGCCTTGGAGAAAGAATTCGACAACTTATAATACAATCAATTTTTTTTTTTCTATTGATTTGTATATTTTTCTGTTTAAAATAACGCATGGATATTTTATGTGCAATAGTCTCCATATGCTGACGGTCATTGTTTTTAACAATGAATTCATGGCATTTTGAACATCGAATCAGTTTTACAGGTTCTGTCTTTTGTTGATTATCTGAAGAAAAAAAATATTGTATATCTCTGTTACCAAATAAACTATTCTATAATATTTTTCATAAAATCAGAGATTTAATAAATAGTAAAAATAATTATGAACTAATTTTATAAGCTAAAATAATTATAATTGTTAGGCTTAGTGACTAAACTCTTAAACGTACACAAATATGCACTAAAAAATTGCTAAATATACTCAAAAACAGCGGTTCTTAACCTTTTGTAGATCACGAACCCTTGATAAAAGATTTTTGGAAATTGCGGACCCCCTAACCAATTTTTTTTTATTTTTACAAAACATCTCATGTTATTAAAACCAAAATTATAATAATGATTTTATATAATAAATTATATTAGTAGGCATAACATAACATATATATTTATAATTATTTTTATTACTTTTAATTTTTAAGTTAATTGAAATTTAATTATTTTAGTTTTTCTAAAAATTTAGTTTTTAATAACTTAATGTGATGATATTGATGTTATACTTAAGACACAAGTTTTTGAACATTGTATGAAGATAAGATCTATAAATTGTACAATCTATTATCTATCTATCTATCTATATATTGTATAATAAAAATATATGAAAAAGAAATTAATAATAATAATGATCCAACAATAGTGTAATAATGCACTCATGTCACGTATTGAAGAATTTTATGTGTTAGGGCTGTCGCAGACCCCTGAAATGAATATCGCGGACCCCAGAGGGCCGCAAACCACAGGTCAAGAATTGCTGCTCTAAAATATGCACCTAAAAATAATGCGCTAGAATATGCCAAAAAGAATTAAGTATAACAAATAAGTGGTTAAATTAAATATTTATTTTATTAGAATTTATAATATAATGAACACAGAACAATAATTAAATATAATATAAACATAACAATAGTAATAAAATAATATCTATTATCAAACATCTCCTATTGGTTTAGGGCCTATTAAACCCCTATAAACAGTAAATACAGGTTTATAGGATTATTTATACCTACACAAAAATTATAAGTGATAATTTGCAGATAGCATATTACTGGTAGTGTATATTTTTTTCAATCGGTTTAAATATGAAGATATTGTTATAACTTATATAGTTATACCATAAATGTATTTATAGTTTTTAATTTTAAAATTAAAAAAATTGTCAAAATCTATCAAATATGCACACTCAAATTTTTGATCTGATATCATGGCACGGAGAAATTTATTTATTTCGCACTCTGCTATTTTTAACAATAATTAACAAAAGTATGCAAATGCTAGAAGTCCCTAAGCCTAATAATATATATAAATAATAATACTAATAATAATAATAATAATATATATAAATATACTTTAAAATCTTCCTTAAAGTTATTGATTTCTATGATAATCATAATTCTTTTTATAGTTGCAACTATATTTACAAAAATAAATTATGTAAGACATAAAAAAAAAAGAAAAAAGAATTGAAATTTCTTATTCAAATTTGTATTAAAATGTATTAAAACTGTTAACAATTTTAACAATTTAAATTTAAAAAAAATTATATTCTAAAATTACTAAAAGAAACCTTGGAAATAATAGCACCCATTCTTACTACTAATTATAGCAGCTGTTATACCTTTTAAAATGTGGTAGGGGGTAGGTGGGTAACTAATATTTAAAAAAACTATAGTTGCTTTATGCTCATTTTTGTAGTTGACAATAGAAATATTGAATTAATAATTATAATAATAAGAAATATCAACATAATAATAATAAATGAACATTACTTACTATTTTCAGTATTTAAAACCCTTTGAATATGTTCATTAATATCACTGGAATTCTTTGCAACACTAATGGTTTTCATTTCTAAATCTCTTTTTTCAGAATTTGAAATGTTAGGATCAGTTGGCTTTAATTTAATTTTTTTAAAAACATGAGGTATTTCTTCTTCACCTGAAAAAATAAACATTTAATTCAAGAATTATATACTTTTTTTAATTCAAAAGACATAATATCAGATATAATAAATAAAACCATATCACTAATTAATAATAATTTAACTTGATATTTTAACATTTTGAACCAGTGAATTATACTAGTGAATTGTGTGAAATATATTAACTTATATTATGTTTGAATAAGGCTGTATATAGACATTTTTTTCCAGAGGGGTCCAAAACATGTATATTATAATTTTATTGAATTTAGATTTTAACTTTTGATATTTGGTTAAAAATATACAGAAAAAGATTTAATCTTCTTTTATTAAAACTAAATCATATTTTCATATGATATGATATAAAATTATAAGCAGTCAATGATTAATTGGAGCTTGAGTAATTTTTGACTAAAAATACTTATGTTGGTATTAAAAATAAAGTATTTTGAACATTCGTAAAATATTGAAGAAATTTTGAGGGGTCCAAACACTCTGAATCTCCTCCAGATACGGTCTTGTATTTGAACACAAGCACTATTAATTTCATTTTTTTAACAAAAATGTTAATTATAATTTATAAGCATAACACTAAAAGAAACACTTAAATATAACTTCAGTAAAATTCCATACAGATTTATGACGTAGGTATAAATTTTGTAATTAACTATTCTGCTTTGTGTTAAACAAAATAATAAAATATATCAACAGTATTATGTACATATATATATTTTTAATTTAATTACCCTCGGCAAAAATGGCCAATAGGAATTAAAATAAACAGAATTATAATATTAAATAAATATTACTAACAATTTTCAGTATTCCAAGTCTTTTGAATATGTTCATTAACATCATTGGAATTGTTTGCATCGCTAATGGTTTTCATTTCTAAATCTCTTTTTTCAAAATTTGAATAGTTAGGATCAATTGGCTTTAAACCTGTTTCCTCAACAGTATTAGATATTCCTACAACCGAATTAATAAATATTTAAATCAAGACATTTAAATTAAGCTAGTTACAACAAATTTTCTTTTCTTTTACTTAAATGGAATAAGAAAGAAAATTAGAGTGTAATTGTTTAAGAAGTAGAAATATAGCATTAAAAATACATATGAATTCGTATTTGTATGTTCACAGCAACTTCTAAGATTTCAAATATGATGAATATCTAATCTCTCTACTACTAACTTTAATTTAGAGTATGTTCATGAATGGTACTCAAGAAAAATTCAAACTAAACTCTTCGTTATATCACTATTAATGCTACCAATATCTACAAACCTTTACATTTATCAATGCCAAACCGGTTTTTCAATGTTCACCATGCAATCAATTTAATCATCCAAGAGAATTTTGGTCAATGAGTTATATAAAATGATAAAAAGCTAACAGGGGAAATAATTATAAAAAGAAAAACATAATCCAAAAAAAAAATGTCCAAATAATGATGACACCGATTTACGGCTTACATAACGTCTGTTCATTAAATGAAACATAATAGTTTTGATGACGTCATAAGTGTCCAGAAAAAAAAAACAAATTTCATTAGGTGGAGATACCACGACAGACATGTACCTGTGCTGAACCGCCATCGGGAAAAAACAATGCTCACCTGCGGTACGCGGCCGTCGTTTTGCATGCACCGCCGAAACGTTGGCCTTATGGTTGTGCCGATGCCACTTGATGACCGTCATCGATAGGCAATTGGGGTCCCCCGGAACAAATATCAATTTACGATGTCGGCTCCAACGCTTAGAGCGCACCGATACCGCAACCACTTGCCCCTTGCACCCGGATTCCGTGCAATGCCACAGCGTGCGCAACGGTTGCGCTTCTTCCGTGCATTTGTACTTGTACAGGTAGCCTTCGTGCGGCAGCAGCCACTTCACCAATTCATCGCTCAAGTCCTCCATCACGCACGGCTAAGGTTGGCTTGCACATACGGTTTACTTGGTTAGAACGGTGCGCTTCTACCCACGATCAGAACGCGGTGAGAAATTAGCGCGAACTGACTGACGAAGGTGACGTCATATCCCCGACGAAAGGAATGCGTAAAAACGTTAAGAACACGGATGTAACGATATTAACTAATGTCGTTTTGAAATAACTGATAACAGATTTGATAACCAAATAATGGTCACAAATTAAATACTTAAAGCCGGGTTCAGGGACGGGTACAGAGGAGCGTCTAAACACAGGAATGCACCTTATGCGTTCTGCGCATGCGCGTAATTTATTCACCACCATCATGTTAGGCTGTTATGTCAAATCACTATAACACAATAATAATATAATAATATGAGTTTTGAATTAAATTTTCAAAATTAGAACATACTACTTACGTATTTTACACTTTTTTTTTTTGCTTCGACCATTTCAGTAAATAAATTATTATACATACCAAATATATTTGAAAAAAAAAAATCAAAACAGCAATAACTATCTAACAGACTTGGGTAAAATACTTTTTTAAGTATTTAAAATAAATACTCGAATATTTACAAAAAATAGTATTCCAAATATTTATTCAAATACATTATACAAATTGTATTCCAAATACATTATTTAGAATAATTTAAAAGTATTCCGAATAATTTTAAAATATTTCTAGTTTTCATACTATAAAAATAATAAATGTCCACTCAACAGAAATATTTGAAATTGCAGACTAAATATATGTTATTGTATTGTATTTTTATATTACATAACTGTTATAGTTTATGGTTTACAACAATAATAAATACCTGATATTAGCTTACACAAGATACAACGGAGAAGTAGGTAATAAAATCACTTAATAAGAGATGATTTAACGGTATTCGAAATACAGTATTCAGAATACTCGTTATAAGTATTCAAAATACTTTATTGAATACTTTCAAAAAAAGTGGTATTTAAAAAGGTATTCGAAATAAGGTCAGTTGGGGTAACTGCGACGCGAAATTGAAAACTTATATAATTGATAACTTATTTCGCATTTTATTTTTAATAAAAGAATATTATCATGATTTCATTTTATTAAGAATGTTGTAAGGATTATAAATTTGAGGTTAAAATTTAATTTTCAACAGTTTTCGAATTTTTTTAAAATATTTGTTTCAAACATTTTTAAATGTCGCACTTACCCCGTCTCCTGGGGTAAGTGCGAATCTGTGTCTGAAAAATAGTAAAAATGCTTTAATTTTATCATGGGGGAAGTGCGTAAAACTGCATTTAATTACCTACAATTCAGTGTTTTTAGAGGAGAAAAATTCTGAACAGTTAAAAAATGACAGAACATTTAATTTTTTTTAAATGTATGTGTTAATTATATCATTAATTATATATTATATAATAACCTTAATTATGATCAAATTAATTATTCAGACTTCATGTATAGTGTTATACTATTTAACTTCATATTTATTAATCAACATAACAATAACACAATATAAATAGGTAAGTAATAAGTATAGAACAAAATAAAAAACTTATGAGTTACTTTTTCAAGTTATATACATTCATAATAATTATAGGTAACCACCAGATAATTTTTCAGACTTTATGTTACTTAATACTAATTAACTTTAAATCAATCAACATAACAATAAAACAACATAATAATTAAGTACTTATTAAAATTGAAAATATTTTGTAAGTAATCAGTAAGCCTTTTTAGCTAGTAACAATTTTTCTTTTGAATATGCGTCACCCTTTTTGGTTTTTCTCACATAAAATCTCACCATTTTACCTTAAAAAATATTCAAAACATAAATTAAATTTTATAGTGAACATTTAAATAATACATGGGTAAGTGCGACATAACATGTCTCACTTACTCGCAGACGATTGTCGCACTTTCCCCGTCATACATTTTACAAGGGGAAAGTGCGTAAGCACCATTTCTACATTCTTTCATAAACTGAATTTATAATCTGTAATATCTGGATTCGCACTTACTCCGATTACGTACTTACTACCCAAGTCTGCTATCTAATATGTTGAGATGGCTTTTAATAATGTTTATTTATATCTACATTTACCCAATTACCTATTTGAACATTTTGTCGTGGACCAGCTGGTGACACGACGCACAAGTATAATAAAAAAAAAGAACAAACACCAACGCTGATTGTAAGGTGGTAATGGCCGGTAGGCCATTAAAGAATATTAAAGAATAATACGAGCACGAATAACACGAGTACGAAAAACACGAGTACGATCGTTGGCAAAAACGCGACAAAAAAAAAAAAGAGAAAAGTATAAGGCGTCACTTTCAAAGATAAATATGTTAGGTTTAAATGATAATTTAATAGGTAAGGATAGAATTATTAATGTAGGTAAGTGTTTAAATAAAACGTCTTAAACCATTAGAACACAATGTTCACTTTTATTTTTGTTGGTATATAAATAAAAAAAATTGTTTCATTCAAATTAGTTGTGTTCAACATCAAAGGAGTAAGACTGTGTTAACTGTATTAAAATTTTAAAATTAATTAAACATATTTTAGAAAAAAGTCATACAATAAAACGACGTACATCTACTAGAATCAGAAGAGTTCCGTTACGTTTTTGTAATATTTGGAATTTTTTTTTTTAGTGTGTTTAATCAAACATGTCTTCACTAGTTCCAGTTCCAATAGTTGCTAAATCAAAATTTGAAATTTATAATAAAAAGTATGTTTCAGTTGGATATTTAATTGGAAAAGAAATTTCAATTGCTGTATTATTAGAATCAAACTGACATTTTTTAACTCTGAATTTTACAAATTGGAATGATTTAATGCACGAGTCTAATTTTAATTTGATTTTAAAAAATGTACAAGCACGGCACAAGTCTTTAGTTCAATTAAATGACAATTTATGTTATTCAATAAATGCAAAATACTCTTCAATCACATTAAAATTGAATAATAATATTTTAGCATTAAATATTATTGATCTTTGTTGTTTAAAACAAATTCAAATTTGTATAGAATCAAATATTATAGAAAAACAGAAAAAAATTAATTACTATCAAAATTGTTATAATTTGTTCTATTCAACATTAAAAGAATCCATATCAAATCTTCCAGCTAGCTGTCAATCAAATGCTTTTACATATCAATTTATACAAAATTATGGTTATGACTCAGATTTAGAATGTATGTCTTTAATAAGCGAAATTCAACAGTTTCAGTATGTACCATTGTCAAATCTAATATTGTACGATCTATATCAATAGAACAATAATTAAAATATTAAAATAAGTATTCGATGTATGAAATTTTATTTAAATTATGTTATTATCTGTTATAAACATTACTGATTTGTATTATATATATTGTATAATTTACTGCATGTTATCAACCCATAATTGTATATTATTATAATTTAAAATTTAATAAAGTAGTCAACATCAAAAAAGATGGTTATATATTTATTTATTATTACATGATAAATTATTTACTTTTATAGCATTTATTTATCATTTTTTTAAGTTCTCAATCGAGATTTTTTTTTTTTCATCAGTATAATATTAAAAAATATCACTTTTTTAAAAAAAATTTAAACGTAATATTCAAGTATAAACTTATATTTTTATTATTTCAATATATAATTTTTCAATTCAAATTCAACTTAAATTTTTATTGGTCATTTTCTTTTTCGGGTCAGCCATAAACCAATCCAAAATTAGTTCGATTGTTGTTTGCAGTTGGTTGTTAATATTTATGTCGTTGCTTTTCTGGTCTGACAGAGTCCTTTTGATTATACATTCAGCTTGTTTCCACCTAAAAAATTGAAAATGGTTAATACACAATTATTTAAGATTTCATATTTAATATCACCTTTCCTGAGACGGAACATTAGCAATTTTATCAGCCTTGAAATGCTCAACCACCCAATAGTCTTGACCAGCTGGTGATGGACATTTTAAAGTGTAATTTTTTTCTGCTTCTCTTATTACGATACTGTCACTTAATTCCGTTGGTAAATTATTATATTTTTTAGATTTTTCAATAGCATTAAGTTTTTCTTTATATGATACAACCTAAATATAAAAATAAAAATATGAATTAGTTCAACAATTAATTTTTGTTACAAATTTTTAAAAAAAAAAATACATTTCCGGATTTCATTTTTTTAGTTTTTCTTTTTAAATTTTTTTTAATTTTTTGCTTATTCATTTCGTCATCCATTTTTATACTTGAATTGGTCTATAATAAATATAAAAGAAAACATTTTTTTTTTTTATATTCATATACATTAAATTCAGATTCATGTAAATTTTTATTGAAAGTAGACATGTAGTTTGATAAAAAATAGAAATTGTGCAACGGCAATTAATTCTTTATTAGCTGAAAATCTTTCTTTAAAACTCATGTTTAATTGATCAATTATTTGTTGAAATGTTTGAACTCTAAATTTAACAATTGGTTGTGTAAATGATTCATTTTTAGTATTCTCATCAAACTGTTTCCTTTTCTTTTTTACTCGTCGGCTTTCTTGAAATTTATCTTCTATAAATACATTTTTTGGTATTTCTAAGTTGGATAGATTGTCATTCATATCAACAGCAAACTGTTTTGCTTCTATAATATTTTTAAATGCAATTTGTTTATTATCTTTCGTGGTATTCTCCACCATTCTCCAAACTGAAATAAAATCCAATTGTTTTGTCAGTAAATAATCAGAAGTGGGTCTTACATATTTGAAAATTTCTAAAAATATATGAGCGGTAAGTATATTTTTAAATTCACACATATTTTTTAATAAAGAATTGGCTTCAGATGTAGTATAATAGTCAAATGAATAATCTTTTGAAATATAAAATAACACACTTATAACTGTAGGAAATAAACAATTTTCCCCTTTAAATATACACTCTAATGCCTTGTGCCTTGACCATCATCTTGTATTGGTTTCAGCCACTTTATGTAATTTTCTTAGTTTATCTGTTCCAATATTGCTATTTTTAGTATTTTTTTCTTTTCAAAATATTCATTATTTTATAAGAACTGCTAAAAAATGTTGCCAAACGGTTTAAAAGTCTAAAAAAGGTTTTTGAATCAATATTTTTGAATATATCAACTATACATAAATTTAAAATATGACTATATAAACACTTTTCTCATTTTGAGATTTTATATATGTCTGTAAACTCGAAAATTCACCACTCATATTATTTGCTCCATCAAATAACTCACCGGTGACATTACTAAATATAAGTCCATGTTCTGTAAAACAATCTTTAAGTAATTCATATAACTCTTTACCTTTAGAACTTTTCACTTGGACTATTACAAAAAGTCGTTCTTTTATATCACCATTAAAAATATAACGAACACAAATTGAAGCTTGATCCATTGCATCAATATCTTGAGTACTATCCATTTGAATACTAAATTTTTGTTCGTCTATTTCGTTTTTAATTTTATTTCTCATTGACCTCATTATTCCCAATATTACTTTATCAACAGTTAATTTAGATAATAATGTAACCAATGAGCCCCTTCCTTTTGAATGCATTTTATTTCCATTTTCTAAATTTTGTTTTCTAATCTTACTGTTTTTAATAGCTCATCGCAAAGGTTCATGCAATACTTCATCTGTTTTGGCTGTAAATTGGATGATCTCTAAAAAATTACACTTATTCAGTGTGATATCATCAAAATTGGATAATGTTTCATTGGAAGCAGATCTTCTATATGATAAGTTTTGACGACCAAGAAACTTTATGATTTCAAAAATTACTTTGACTTTGAGTACATGAACATTGTTTTCCACTTTTTTTTTTTTTTTTATTGCCATCATGTTTTTATAAACAAGATACTCCATGGATATTTCTTTTGAAGCAAGGAAATATCCTTCAACTGCATTCATACGTAGAGTAGATTTTTCATGTCGTTCAATAGCCGAGTACATAAATTTTAAATTTGTACAACCATCACTATTTGAATAATTACTTAATCCAGAACCAAATGCTATACAAATTGGACAACACATTGCCTTAAAATTATTATCCTCCACTAAAATAGATAACCAACTTCTATGTATCCTTTTTCCGGAGACAGTTCTATATTAAATTTTATTAAAATCAAAATTTGTTTTTTGTCTGGGTAGGTTGGATTGGATGTTTTTTTTATAAAATCTAATTTCTGAGTCACATTTGCATTACTATTTAATTTGAAATTAGAATATGAATTAAAATGTTCAAAACATTCTTGATTGACATCATTTTTTACTTCCAGGTGTAATGGAAATAAAATAAAATAATTTAAATTAATAGTTATTACCTACTTAATAGTTAAAACGTAGTGTTTTTTTCGAATATGATTAAATACATTTTTAACATCTATTATAGTGGTTCTCAATCTTTTGTAGATCACGGACCCCTGATGAAAGATTTTTAGAAATTGCGGACTCCCTTACCAATTTATTTTTTTGAATACGTTTTTTTTTTCACAAAATGTTCATGTTTTTTCATGTTTTTACACAAAATTATAATAGTTATTTTATATAATAAATAATATTAGTAGACATAATAAAACATACATATTTATAATTATTTTTATTACATTTAATTTTTCAGTTAATTTAAATTTAATTATTTTAGTTTTAATTTTTTTTTTTTAGTATTCTTAAAATTTAATTTTTATTAACTTAATGTAATGATTGATGTTATACTTAAGATACAATTTTTTGAATATCGAATGAAGATAAGATCTATTTATTTTATAATAAAAAATATATGAAAAAGAAATTAATAACAATAATAACCAAACAATATTATAATAATGCACTCATGTCACGTATCGAAGTATTTTATGTGTTAGGGCTGTCGCAGACCCCCGAAATGAGTATCGCGAACCCCTAGAGGGCCGCGGACCACAGGTTAAGAACCGCTGATCTATTAAGTTATAGCACAGTGGCCGCGACTACACTTTTGAATGTAAATGTTCCGCGTTCGAACCCAAATTCATCAGTATTATTTTTTGTACATTTTTAGTTTTATTGATAATTTCTATTCCAAGCTAATTGTTTGCGCTAATTTTCGTTTACACCATCGTTTTCAGCGTTAAAAAACACTAAGTTGGCAAAAGAAAATATCCAAAATTTTGGGTGCCCGGTAAAGTACAATTATACCGTACTATGTATTATTCATTATTACTTACCTTTACTGGCGTTGTAGTTGTAGTAAGAAGATTCAACTGACAACTTTTGGTCTTTAAAATACAATTTTTTTTGTTTTGGATCATTTCCAATCATTTTGAGTTCTGCTGCACGTTTTACTTTAATATTTTCGGCACCACTTTTCACTTTTTTAACATTATTCATTTTTTAATATTAATATATTTATATAATAAATAATTATTTACATTAGGCAGAGCAAAAAAGTCAAAAATTAAAAGAGTTCACAGTTCAAACTTGAAAAATTGTACAAACATACAAGAACGAACAAATGAGTAATGACATAATAAGGCTACACACCACAACACGCTCGTCAGTTAAACGCACGTATTTATAATTACACTGTATTTAGATAAACTGATTTTCAAATTTCCAATACTATTAAAATAAAGACCATTGCAAAAGAGGTTGTTTTGACTCTGTATGGACTTGTGATTAAGTTTGGGTTCGGTCTTTTCTATTGGCTTGAACTTATCCTTGAACGAGTGGCTTCTTATATCGGATTGGAGTACAACATAGTTTTCTAGATGGCTTCTTCTTATCTTCTACAACTACGTCACTGGGAACTCCAAAGCCACACTCAGGTGTTACGAAAAAGTTGAAAATAAAATTAGA